>NC_089681.1:25072900-25110400 GCF_031753505.1 Anomalospiza imberbis | reverse complement strand
GTGAATTTTTGAAAAAAAAAATCCACCACTACTCTATGCTACAGATAAACTTGGTGAAATGGCTCTAGCATATTTAAAAAGAGTTTGCCCAAAAAAAAGCATGCCTAGGGAGTCATTGTGACAGTGCAAAATACATTTATGTACATCCCTCTTACAAAAACACCAATATGTTAGCATTCCGTGAAGCATGCTAGTTTTCAGAAAAAAAATTCTATAACAGAGTGAAATAGCAGCTCCAATAGATAGCATTTGTTTTTCTTCAGGACAAACAAAAAAGGGTGGTTTTTTTCTTTTTTTTTCTTCTTTTTTTTCTTCTTTTTTAAGCTACTAGAGAAATATCACTAATACATACAGATATAAAAGCAGCATAGAAAGTTACAGGTTTCTCACCAACTAGGAATAAAGAAGACTAAATGTGAGCATGGTTAAACTACAATGCATCTTCACATTTGTCCAACACATTTACAAGAAAAACACCATTGGGAAACCTCACAGGACAGAAGTGTTTTAACACCAAGAGAACTACTAGGGGTTTTTTTCTTTTTTTTTTTTTTTCTTTTTTTTTTTCTTTTTTTTCCTTAATTAAAAATCCAAACAGGATGGGTGGAAAGAATTTGGAAAGGGGCTGGAGCCACCGTGTTATTAACTATTATTAATTTTCAATACAAAAATGAATGAGCTGGAATAGACCCGATTGTCATACTCTGTGGAACCTTGCAAAAAAAGTGAAGAAATGTTGAAAGGTTTAGTTGGAGCAGCTGGCTGATGTCAAAGCTGCCAGGATGCTAATTAACTGCAGGCTGTGTCCCTTATTTCTGTATTTAAAAGGAAAAAAAAAAAAAAGCCTTTTGTATTTTTTTTCTTTGCTGCTGTAGTCCTACATCCCATTGCAAATCATCTTTCATTTTTCATTCTGTTGACCTGGGTATTATTTTATTTCTTTTAGAAACAGGGAAAAAAAATGAACATCTGTGTCTCCTTCCAATCTGCTGCACATCTGCGCGTTTTGATGCGGGTCTTCAAAGTTCAGTCAGTAACCCACGGACGCCATTCATCTTCTTGTTAAAATGTCTACTGCTGTATCCAATGCTCATGCCCTTGAGGGTTATTTTTTTCTCTCTCTTTTTTTTTTAATTTCCATTATTGTTATAAAGAACATTGTGACTTTAATATTAGCATTTTGCTTTCAACAGCAATTAGCAATCTCTTGGTTTGCTGTTTGGTAAAGCATCTGTTAATGAGGTCATCTAGTTTAAAATCCCAGCTACTGGAAAATAACAGGGAGGAGGTCAAATCTATCATTTTGTGTATATTCTCTGCTCTCTTTTCAGTTTTCTAAAGAAAAGATATCTTTGTTATCCACAATAAGTCATTATGACCCGTTACTGGCCTTCTGTATTTTCTACCACCCCAAGATACAGTAAGTTCTTTCTTTATTGAAGTATTGAAATATGACAGTTCAGTTAAAATCTTTGCGCATCTGAGGATGAGGAATTGGTTTCATTTTCTGTTGTGTTTTTGTTTTCGGAGTTTCGAGTTCAGTTTTAGCGAGGAGTCGCGTCTATGGTGGAAGGGGTTCCCGGGGTGGTGGACCTCGGAGTAGCTGCTGGTGGAGTGTCGATGGGGCTCCCGGCCCCGCTGCTGGGTGTCACGGAGGAGCTCACTGCTGGTGTCTCTCCTTGCTGCTGGGCTTGGAGGGTCTGTCCACAGATGTGATGGTGCTTCTCCCAGTCCTTGTGCTGGCAAAATGAGCCACAGTATCGTGCTGTGTTGCAACCACTGCAGGTTTCACTAGCTTTCCGGCCACAGTTCCAGCAACTCTAGAAGCAAAAGGGGAGGGAGATGGGAGAAATTAGCTAAATTTTAGCTAATGTCCTAAACTAGCTAAATGTCCTAAATTTTACAGTAAAAACAGCTGGCAGGGAACTGCGGGTCAGCCCCCTGCCTAAGGACAGCTGAGGAATCAGTCGGTGCTACCTTGGGTATCTGAACCTGTTCCACAGGAGCTCCAGTCACCTGGAGGACTCTCTCGGAAGCTGGGCAAGAACAGAAGCAGCTCTTTGCTAGTACTAATATGCAAACTCCAAGTATGTACCACATCCAGCAATCAGCAGCATGCTGACTAATAGAAAGTTTCAGTAAAACCTCTGCTAGCTCCTCTTACAAATTTATTAAAACAAATAATGAAACATGCACACACAAAAAAGTGCTTCTCCAGAAGTGGAGAGGAACTAATGCAAGACAAAAAAGGGAAAAAATGACTTAACACACGTGTAAAACTTGCTGACCTAGGGAAACCTGCTACCCTAGGAAAACCTAATTTTTAATCATCTGAGTAATACCATTTGACTCAGTGGCACTTCTGGCAATGAACAGTTAAGCTAGAATCTAAATCTTTGGCAGGATGGGGAAGCCACTGCAGAATATGTGTATTCACTTTAACACACTCTATAGCTCTGCCAGCTGGATGCTGGAACACAGCCAGTCTTTAAGTGGTATTCCTCAACTACTTAAAAAAAAAAATCCCAATTCCAGAATGAAACAAAGACCTAAATCCAAACCAGTATTTTACAGGAATTAGAATTTTAATCAGTATCAAGTGGCTTTAGAAAATATTCCTGTGTTAGTTCCTCTTTTTGCTGGTTTTCATTGTTTTGGAGGGTTAGTTGCTCTGTTTTTTCGGGGTTTTTTTGCGTAGGCATATACTGGCAAATGGGGCAAGAGTGACTGTCCTGTGCCCAATTGTTCTTTGAGATTGAAATCAAAGGTACATGGCATTCTCAATTCATACTGATTAAACACGCAGACTAAACCAGGTAATTACAGATATGTGTTGGGGACTTTTTTTTTTTTTAATTCATGAAATTGTTCCCATCTTTAAAAACACTTTAAAAAAAAGTGGAATTACCAACACACAGAAACAGATGTTTCTGGTAGTTAAATGTCAGGAATTCAGACTCCTTGTCTGAACCAGGCATCACCTGGTTTTGATTCAGTAGTCATTGTTTTAGGTTCATTTGCTCACACTGTCCAGTGCCAGAGAGGTAAATCCACCTTTGGAAAAGAATATCTATACTATTTGCAGACACCTTTTCTTTAAACAACCTTTTATCTCCACAATGAAAAATAACTGTCAGTAATTTAGACCACTGTACATGGACATGTACACACATAGACATATTTTTGCATACACCAAAATGACCTGATATTTTTGCATTAGCATTTCATATTAGCATTTCATCCTGCTAACCAGAAAGATAACTAAATGTGATGTACCTAGATTCTCCTTCTTTTGCTAGACTAATGTTTCCTTATTATAATATTTATTATATATGATATTCATATTTATATTTTGTATTTTATATGTATCTATATTTTATTTATTTTATATTCTTTAGTATATATTCTATTTCTATATTACAATATTTCTTTCATATTAATGAAAGTTTCATTTTGCTTGTATCGTGATCAGTAAACATGGTGTAATTCTACTCCAGTTGTACTTGCACAGTTTCCACATATTGCCATGCCTGCTGACCTCCCAGCTATTTGCTTCCAACTAAATTGCCAGCCATGGGTTTAGTCCATATTTCCCTTTATTCCCTTATCTGAAACCAAATGCACATGTACAAACATCCCTGTGTAGACTTTTCTGAAAAGACACTTCCTCCCATGTGGAATAATGCTGAATCAGCCAGCAAATGCCCAGGTGCAGGAATTCCTCCCTCATGCAGATCTCTTTGCAACATTGAAGTTCATGCTTTATTTGTGTGGGAATTACTATGAGGGTGTCAAACTTATTCAAGTATCTGTTTAGTTAATATAGGCCAGCATCCAAAGAATCTTCACTCTGCTTTTCTTTTTGAGGATAACATAGAGATCGGACTCCAGATGTGACCAGAGCCACCACACGGCATTTCAGTATCTTACCGCATGATCTATATTGATGTCAGGGAACAGTAGTTTAGTCCAAACAGTATTGGTTCAACTTTCTTATTTAAATAGACATCAGTTAACTATCAGACTGTACAGAACATGAAAAGTGATACATAGGTGCAAGATTTTAATGAAGTGGTGAAGTACTAAGCTGGCTCCTTACATGATTACTTAATGTTTCCTACATTGTTTGGTATGGGATTTTGTTCATTGGACATATTATTTCTAATTTAACAGGTCATTACAGCTTTAGTGTAATTGTGGGAATAAAACCACATAAAATACAAGAATTTCAAAATTTCTTAAATATGAGATGGTAGTGGAAAAGAGGCACTAGCACCAAAACATCACTGCAGTGAATGTCTACATACACCTCTACATGGATTAGCAGAAGTAACAGGATCAAAATTCTGTTAAGAACAGGAGCAAATTGCCTAGAGGTGTTGGAGAATTCCCATCATTAAAGCAAAGGAAAAGCAGCGGGAATGGTACAGCTAGAGTTGATCATGGATTGGAAAAGGGAGAACCCAATCTCTCAAAGCCTCTGCTGGTCTATATATTCTGTCTTTAGGTAGTGACCTCCTACACTGCACTTCCAGCTCATGCTCTGTAGTGTTCCAGACAAAGCTAAAACTATGAGAAGTTTAACTCTGTGTTGATTTCCCTGTGATACAGTGAGGTTATACAAAAAGCTAGATTCTCAGACTATGTAATTCAATTTAACTTCACTACCTTGAAAATGGATTAATTCAATGAAATTGAGCTAAATTACACTAGATGGGAATCTCGCTCCGAATTTATGCCACAGATCATATTTCATCCTCCTCTTTCAACTGACAAGAAACATCAGTCTTAGGTCAGAGCCTTATCTTAGGTCAAACTCTCAATTCTCATGCACTTAAGCTTCCGTCTTCAAACACTCCTGTTTGCCCTCATCAAAATTCTTAAAAGATCTCCATTTCTGTGTTCTCCAGTACCAAAACATACACTTGTCAGTAATTTTGCCCATCCTGTTGCTTTCATCTCTGAAATATTCAACCAGAATTGAGTATTTGCTTTCCTCTGACACTCCAACTGAGACTTAGTATAGAGCTTGCTTACATAAATAAAAAAACCCTTTGTTCTGTCATCTTTGAGAAATTCTGGATTTCCCCAGTTTACCATGAAAGGAAGCATGGCTGGTATGAAGAACCCAGATTTTTTCCCAGGTCTGCAATGCCCATGACATTCAAAACTCTATCACTGCTAACCACAAGAAAAGGAACATCTAGAAAGCATTGAAACCACAGGGGCGTAAATGAGAACTGTATGAGCTGCTGAATAGCAGTGTAAAAATCCAGCAAAGTTGTTTATGAGAATTTTATACAAGAGTCATTAGAAAGGGAAATATATTGGTACTTTGGAAATTCCCACACTGTGTCAAAGTGACATTCAAACTTTTAGATGTTTCTAGTAAAGTTACACCTATCACAGAATACTCCAGGCTTGCCCAAGCCACTGTTTATTGAGTGAAATACAAGAACTTTCATACAAGTCAGTGAGAGTAGCTAAATCCTGCAAACACAAGTGCGGAGCAGCCCACAGAAGAGCCGTGCAAGCTGGTGAGCCAGGCTTAGCTTAGCAGCCTGGGGCAGTGCCAATGCTCACATCACATCTGGACTGATCCTGTGCAGAACACATGGCTCTGGTGCCTCTGTACTACCCACCACTGCAGGGGATGATGTGCTGCTTTCCAAGAGATGGTCTGCCAAAAAATTAAACATTAGCTGACATAGGTATTAAACTTAATACCAGCCTGAAAACTAGGCTTGCCAGAATCACACCATCTGATGCTCAGGGTCAGGTTTGCTGGCATGGTCCTGGTCTCAATAGATTGGTCAGCAGAGACTGAACCCAGCTGTCTTCAAAATGTCAGGTGTGATATTCACATACAACATGAACTGCTGCAATATAAACAAGCCCTAACATTACACATCTTCTAAAAGCAGTGTTGGACCAGTTACATACTTGTTTTATCTGAGCAGATGTCAGCATCTGCTTTAAGTAGAGAGAACTGAAACATTTGTGTTCCTTCCCTGTCCCCAGCCCCCAGCCTACTCAAAACTGAGGGATAACACTGAGTGTCAGATTTTTCAGTGGCATTTTATACCAAACCAGAAAGACAGATGTTTTGATGATCCCACCCCTGCCTTACAATCTGGGCAGTCAGTCTCTTTGCTAAACTGTTCACCCTCACTATTAAAATTGATTTGAAAAGCAGCATATTGCAGCCAAAGCAAGCACAGCAGCCATTACAGAGTAGGCTGCTCACACATGTTTCCGTACTTAGCCAAGCCAACTACTGATGAATGGGTCATTTTTTGTCAAGCAACTGTAAGGAACTGGTAAAGAAATAATTCGTGGCTCAGAACAGCCATGCTGACAGGTAGGCTTTGTCCTGGTCCTTTTGCTTTCCAGCAGCAGTCTGCTCAGTCAGCTGGTCCTCAACAGAAAAGCATGAACATTAGCTGGTCAGTTGCAAGGTCTTACCTTAAGAAACTATGAAAATGTTTAGAAAGTTAATGCACAGACACTGAAGCAGTGGGAGTGCTAGTTAAGCCATGCTGAACAACTCTAAGATAAGTAAAGAACAACAGTTGAACAAAGGAGTTCAAGTCAGAGTCAGAAATTCTACCTATGCTATGTAATGTGGTCATTCTCAAAATCTTGCAGACCACTTCTTAAAAGTCAGGATGCTTCTGAATATTACAGCTCCCCTATTAGTCATCTTACTGTTTTGTGCTCCCTTAACTTTGGAATTTTGATCTCGTCATCTTAATATGCCCAACTTCACTTTTTTTCTTGAAGACAATCTTGCACTCAGGGATCCTACTTTTTCTGGGTTTAAGACAAAGAAAAACAGAATACTAAAAAACCAAGCAAAACCAGAAAAAAAACCCAACCCAACACAGAAATCGGCAACACCATCTAAAAATATCAAAAATCTGATCTACTTTTCTTTGTGAGAGCTCTGAAAGGTCTTGGATTAAGAGGCTGCATTATAATAATCACAAAAATCCTGAGTCTTGGTACTAGTTATCACTTTGAGAACTGCAGCAGACTGCAATAAAAAATCATACCACAAAATTCTCACACCATAACAGCTTCAAGAAGCCTCAGCTAGGTCCAGGCTGCATTTTACTGAATAACAAATCAAGGGAGAAACCTTGCCAATAGACAGGGAGTGGCCATATCAGTAGAAAATTGTATCTGATACATTAAAAATCTGGCATCAAATTCTCATCTCCATTCATAGTTACAACAGCCAAAAGAAATAATGACACTCAAGAGAGAAATATTGTCTGTCAGGAACTGCATGGAGGTTATATAGTAGCCTATAGTGAGTTGTCTTGCACGCCTTGGACCAATGCCCCAGCAAGGATAAGGAATGAGGAGAGGTGCTCAGCATTGCCCCTGGACCTGCAAGAATTTAGAGGTTGCACTGGAACAGTCTCAGATTTGAAACTGGAAATATTTTACTTTAGAAATTTTACTCCAGTGTCTTAAGTGCACAGGAATCTGTGCTGCTGTTAGTGTTCTGCTGAAAGCTGTAAACAGAGAGTTTATGTAGACTAAAAACCTAGACAAATCAGGAGCAATGTCCACAGAGAGATCCAAGAGGTAATTAATACCAAAACAAATGTGGAGTTTTATTCCTCAAACCTGAAAAACACAGTCTCATCTCTGAAGAAACACTTTTCAAACACTGGCTAACTGATCTCTTGTCCCCAAAGGTGAAGGAAAAGTCCAGTCCATTCTTACAGAAGTCACCCTCAAAGGAATCCAAACCAGCCTGGTAACTGTGGTAACCAGGTAACTGTGAGAAGCACTGCCCTAAGTGTTTGGAGTTTGTCGTAATTAGAAGCCAAAGAGGAACTTCTTATATAAATAGATACATCTAACTCAAATAAGCATTGCCATCATCTCCCTTCACAGTTAATCAATCACCTGTAAACACAAACTGTCAAACTTGATTTCTCTCTGATGGCTTACTAAAACTTGTGCCTCAAAACAGCCACCCTGATGACCACAGGGGTGAAAGTTGCAGGAGCAGGACACTAGACCTCATTTCTAGGTCCAGGAGGCTTGTAACCTCCCTGAGGACACCCAGCCCTGAGAACATCTATAACCTTAACAGCCACATTTCATTAGAATGCAATTAAAATAATTGTTTGCCCAAAGTCCTGTTCCCAAGAAGTGAAAAACCTTATAATCAGTTCTGCTGCAGAAGAAATAAAGATGTAGTTACATGGCTTTTTCTAGAGCTTTAACTGCTCAGAACTTGATCAAAGCACACAAACTCTCTACACATTCCTTTGGATACACATTTGCTTGTGGAAAAATGGGCTGGATGTAGTGGCACGTAAGTACTTCCTCTGTCCTGCTCATGCTATATCAGTTCACTAAACAGATTTAATTTGCTGTTTCCTCCAAGGTATTTACCTTTGGAATTTTGGTTTTAACAACAGGAATCTATTGTATATATACACATACAAAATGAAAGCTCTTTAATGATGCTATGTCAGAAAAATGCCCTTTCTACGAACAGTGAAGGAAAATGTCCTTGAGTATCTTAGATACAAAAGTCCAATAAATTGAATTTATGTCTCATTTAATCTACAATGGAACAGCTAGTACTTAAAGGGTACATATACTTCCCCTAGTCTTTCTTCCTGAGAAACTTTCAGATGCTGAAAATCAATTCCTTTTGTCTCCTTGTTATTCATCTGCTACACATTAAGGAGAAACTCTGGGCATTCAGTGATCCCACAATGGTCTTTCATCTCCAGAGAAGCCTGGTATGAATTAAAAACTTACGCTCCCTCAAATTACAGATGCATAGTGCATCATGCCACTGACTTATGTGCTGGTGATTTCTGCCAGTGTTCTCAGCATGCTGCAGGTAGCTCATCTGCATCTCTCAACTTAAGTGACCCTTCTACAGCACTGCTCATTCAGCCCATGCAAAGTGTTTAGACATGAGCATACACAAATGTATGTCCCCATGTAACAGGGACTGTCACCTCGTTGCCCCAACTCCCTGCTGTTTAGAAGTTATTTCAAAAGGTGGGTTTACTACAGTCAAGATGGTAGTATACAAACAAAAAATACTTCATGAAGGTAATGCTCTTTCATTTCAGTGGTCTTGAGAAATGGAGATTATATACAAATAACTTCTAACTGACAAAATTTCCTTGTCATGTCCATTTTTAAGGGCAGTTTTAACTTGGGACTCTTTTTTTTTTAACAAGCATAAAATTTAATTGCTATCTAGACTGAGGCAGTACTGGTCAAACACACACTGCTCTTTCACTCCCAGTTTCCACATGGTCATGGTGTCAGATGTCCTGTATCATAACAATTCAAGGTTTCCACTCTTAGGTCTGAAAGTACAGCAAGGCTTAACATAACGTATTCCTGTTTTACTCTTTCATCTCTCAGTCTATTTTCTTTTCTACCAAATGCTCTTTGCCCAGTCCTCAACTATGAAATATTCCCTGCAGCCAAAGCAATACATTCAAAATAAGGAAACACTTGCAAATTTACATTCATATTCTGTCCTGCAGGAACCATCATCTTTTGCTAATCACTTCTACATCCAACACTTTTCCCTGACAAGTTTTTAGCCACCTTGCTCTACAATCTATTTAATGAATAATTTCTTTGTTTCAATTAGATTTCAGTGTCAAATGTTTTCCACCGAGCATCTTTTTATCTATTCAGTATGGTAGTTTGAAGAGCTATAAAATGAATCTACTGAAAAGTCTAGTTAGAACATTATATGTAACCCTGAGCAGCAGTTAAAAGGTGAGAACAGAGCTCGATTTCACTAGCTATTTTGGGCTCAGATTACAACATAGCCAAGAGAATTTGGAACTTGGTGCACGCCTGAAATACACACCCAGAACAGCTGTGCAAAAAGTTAATAGCAGGCTCTGATGCCCTGTGTCACAGATTAAAGCCAGCTTAGACACACCTATGGTTTGCAGCACATGCCTGCCCAGCAAGGCCCTTACCTCACTTGAATCCTCCTGCTGGTTGATGACAGCCAGGGCGTCCTCTGCTGCCTGGCGCTTGGCTTCGGCAACAGTGCGCTCCATCTTGGCCCTCTCCGAAGTGATCATGTCGTGAGCCTTCCGCTCGGCCTCCGACACCGCCTTCTGCAGCTCGGCCATCGCCTGGCGCTTCACTTCATTGACAGCTTCCTCTGCAAAGCAGGGAGAAACCCGCGTCAGCACGGCACATCTGGACACGCCTTCCTGGGACCGACGTGGGAAATGCATCACTCTTGTTATCATTACCTTGAGATTACTTTCAATTATAATGACAATCTTCATTCTGAGTAGGACACAGAGGAACCTGGTTCCTCAAGAATCCTCAAGAAGCACTGAGGTGCTTCTCTTCTTCCCCATCACTGAAGTCTCTACCACTAGCAGAGATTCTTGCCACTAGTAGAGATTCATTACCACTACTAATGATTCTTGCTATTTTGATTCTCAGGCAGTACCTCTCTTAGTACAATCATTTCAGATCTCTGGTCCATTTTATTTGCAATCTTTTTGAACACTGAAAAGTTAGTTTTGCAGCACAGCAGATATATGCATAAAATTGACAATAATTATTATTTAAGACATATTAGAGACTTTTAAAAAGTGTACGTTTAAGCTCAGGGAAATTAAGACAGGATTTGTGGTTTTTAACAATTTTTTCTCCCCATATGTTAAAAAAATAAATATACAAAGTTAAAAAAACCCAAGAGTTTACTTAAAAATTTTAAATCACTGGTCTAGTATCTTTTCTTTAACATATCGTTTTATGGAAAAAAAAAAAAAACTTTATTAACATTCATTTGACCTCTTGATCTGTCCTTCAAATCCGTGTTTGTACTTGAAGACTTGAATTCCTGGCTCTTCTGAGCTCTTGAGCGCACCCTGCCCAGCAAGACTTTGGAGCACAATTAACACTGAGCAGGGGCAACCCGCTTCATTAAACTCAAACCTTCATGCTTCTTGTAAAACAACTATGGTAGTATGAGTCCTTTCTTTGGTACATACTAGTGCCATATCTTTTATTCCAGAAAACATGGATTGTCTCAAATTAGTTATTTGGCTTTTGATGCAGGAAGAGTGCAAAGATTTTACTAATGAACAGTCTTTTAACTGACAACTAAAACAAGTAATTTCTTTTTTTTTTTTTTTAATTAACTGCTCTAATTAACAAGGAAACCATCCTCCCCCTGAATTAGTTTATCTAATTTTCATCTTTATTCAAAGCAAAATGACAATGATTAATTGAAAATTTAATAAGCGGTAATTATTAACTTGGCAAACCTAGTACCAATTAACACTCTATTAAAACTAATTATGACATGTTTCATTCAAGTGTTTGCACTTAATTGTTTCATGCACTTAAAACCCACCTTAATTAAATGTTCTGTTTAATTAAAGCCACAGATTTCTATTAAAAATGTTTTACTGCAGATTAAAATCTAAGTATTAGAAACGGTGTTATGTGTTTGAGTTTTAGTCAATTATTTAGCCCATGTATTTAGCCCATGTACTTGTGTGCATGAACATGCAGACATAATGCTGATATACAGATACTCAGTCACTCTCCTGAGTTACATCTGATAGCTCTGTACGTGTTATTTTAAAAATAATGTCTACATGAAGTCTCCATTTTCAGTTATTAAGCAAATTACAATAAAGTCTTAACTTTAAGCCTTGTACTGACTAAAACTGAACTAAAATGAAAGAAGAGCTCTCTTGAGGAGTATGTGTGCATGTTACATGTGTGCATATCTGCAAGAAATGTTTCAACTGAAGTTTTCAAGGGAGTGGGGAGGGATTTAGAGATAAAAGTTATGCCTTTATTTTTATGAGGCAGAAAATATGCCCTTATATTACCCTACCATAAATGTTGTTTAGGGAAAGCCTCAGGAGAGGAAAAAATCATACCCTTCAACCATACAGCCAAGGCTTAATTTCCTTTGAATATTCAAGGTGAATTAAAATTCTATCTAAGTGGCAATACAGGACAATAATTTTTGCTTACGATCAAAGCTACAGCTAGTCTAATTGCATATGCAAATCAGGCAATTTATATTTAAATTATGCATTCCTATTCTAGTCCCACAGGCACACGGAGATCAGCAAAGGGAATTGGTAGGACATTTGCAAGGTGCTTGAATATTTATTACCAACTGTAACCATTCACTGATCATGAGAAAAGAAATATACACAGGCAAACATACAGATGCAATTTTATTACCATTTTCAGAAAAATGAGGCAACTTAAATACAGGCATTCCATGTCTATGAACTGCAGTTACTGACAAAGTGGATTTCTTTAAGAAAATCTGTGTTCTTGCTGATAATTTGCTACTAATAGAAATGATCTTTGAATGACATGATGCACTTTTGTTGCATTATATAAATTTAGTTTTACAGTTAGGTGTTTGCAGTGGTTAGAAATGCCAGTTTCTTACAATAAACAGAAGCAAAATGCTCCAACATTTTTACATGGACTTCTAATTGCAGTTTTTCATCACAGATAATCTACTTCTTTTCAGTCCAAATAGAGAAACTGAAAAATACATTATATCTTCTATATTGCATAAGATTTTTGCAACACTTCTTGCACGCTCTTCATGCTCTTGCATGAAGATGCCTGAAAGTGCTTATGAGGCCATACGCCTGACTGATACTTTTTGACTGGCTTAAACTATGGATTGGAATTTATTATTTCCATTAACTTCTATGACAGAATTTGTATTGTGCTATAATAAGTGTGAAAATAAATAAGTTAAAATATGTCAGGTCACAATGCACCGTCATTATTTCAATATATTACAAACTCATGAATATATAAATAACCAGAAAAAAAATTGTATCATTGATCTTCTTCACAGCTTCTCAAACTAAATACTACCGATATTTTATAGACACAGAATGCAAGCTTCATAGTTTAAGATATGTTTGTGATGGCAAAGGAGATTTTTATTTGCCTTGACAATGCTGAGCTATGAAGACCAAGAATGATACCAGCACCCTTCCTTTCCCTGTGCTTCCAGAGAAAGGACGAGTGATTAGATTCAAGTAACAGCAGAAATCTGCAAGTTTTTAAAACCAAGTATCTAAGATGCGTGTACCTCCATCCTCTGCCTTCCCAGCATTGCTAAGCATTCTTGGCACAAATTCACTGTCATTTTAGGAATGCAACTGAAATCGTCCTTCCCTTTGAGCAGCATTAACACATGAGAGAAGCTCCAGGGAGCAAACAGCTTGTGTGCAAAATAGGCATTATTCAGCATGGTCTGAAGTCCTTGGAGCAGACTTACAAGAGGTGCTTATCTTTCACCCAAAATAATGATTCCCCAGCCAGCTCCTGGTCACCTCCCTCACATCATCAGCACATTTTGTCCACATGATGAGAAAAGAAAGGTGGTGGGCAGATGTGCAGTCCTGTGCCACCACAACATTTTGGATCATCTCAGTTTCAGGCTGACCCTGGCAAGGGTGGCCATTGGCAGTTGGTGACAAAGAGTTATCTCAGCAGTATATCCCAAAATACATCATCTGTCTCAGGACTACTCTGTACAATGTGCAGGACCCTTATTGCCTTTGTAGAGACAAAGGATGGTCATTTCATTCCTCTTCTGTAACTCCAGAGCTTTCAGCTGGACTGCCATGGGCATTGGGCATAAGTGACAGGGATGGCTGGAAGACAGTTCCTACATGACACAGAAGAAGCTATTGCAGCAGCCCACAATGGGCCTGTGACCCTCTCTGTATTTAGTAAAGGGAAGTCAGTACCCCCAGAGAGCAGGTCATCCAACCTGTGATCTGACTGATCCTCAATACCTGCCTCCCTCCTTCTTGACTACTGAGGAACACCAAGAACTTGTCTTGGATTCTTCATCCCCCTGTCCATAATTCAATGAGGTGAATCAGGGCACTGATGACCACTTTCTGCTGGTGTATGAAACTGAAATGGGCTTACGTGGCTTTAACTCATGAAGTACTGCATAATATGTCCTTGCTCCAGCAGCCCAAAAACACATGCCTAACTTGGTATATTTTAAAGAATTACCCTGGAGTCTACCAATCTCCAAAAGTTTAAAGTGAATCCTTTCTCCACATGCTTTTGAATTTGCTTAGTAACTGTTTTTATGCCACATTCATGTAATGGATTCAGAATTCCAAACAGAATTTCATACTTGATTCAGCTCTCTGCACATTGGTCTTTACAGACACTTGATCTATGAAGAGATCCACACTGCATCAAAAGAAATAGCCTGTGAGGGATTTGTAGTCTTCTAGACTGGGAGCTGCTGCCCAACCAGGAAACTGTGGAGCATCCCAAATGTCATCAGAGGCCTATTCTCACAGAGCTGAATTGCACTTTTACTGCCTTCATTATGAAACTGTGGGTACCTCCAGTTTGACACCAGCCTCCTAAAAATGCAGGACCATGATTTATGAAAGCAGAATGCTTTCTGATGTTTGATTAGACTTAGTAACAGATACAGGTATGCATCCTGTGGAGTCACACTTCTTTTAGTCTCCAATTCACAGGCACAATCACTTGATTTAAACCCACATCAGCCTGAAATAAGAGACTGGAAATGGGACCAAAGGAAAAACTTTGTTTCAAAGGAACTGATGACATAGATGTTCACAAGATGACATCACAGGTCCTGTACACTACCATTTTTGAATACATGCAGAGTGAATGCACATCCAACTTCATAATTCAAGCCAAAAGCTTCAACTAACTTGTGTTAATTATGAAGAAACTTTTTTCTTCTATTATATTGAATCCATAAGTCATAAATAACCTGACATCAAACCCTAGATTTTGCAAGAGGACTGAAGGTTTTGAAATTCAACAGAATAATGCTCCTCTTAGGGAGATTGCCGGAATTGCATATTTTTTTGTATTTTTCATCTAAAATGTTAACATAAATATGGCAATATGAAAATATTCTTGGGCACTGAGTTACAAATGCTATACTTTCCTTGGACAAAACCAAGAACATGTACAATGTTTTACTATTTTTCACAGAAAATGCAATAGTTCTAAAAACATTAACATATTGACAAATATAGACTTTACATGATAAACCCACGTTACACACAAAACACAGCTTCTTGTCTGATGCAACAAGATAACAACATAACATTTTTACCTGTATGCTGTGTATCTAGTTTAAAATACACTGGAAAGCAGCAAGCATTTACAGGAGATTTGATCAGAAAGCATCAACACTGCTGCATATTTGCCATTTAATCATTAACTGCTGCTCAGACAGCTGCTGCCGACTTCATGCTTATACAGGTGTTCACAAGCAGGGGGGTGTGTTTGGGTGTATAAATAGCTCCTTAACTATCTCAAAGGAGTTCAAGAGCTGCCTCCTGGCCCCTCTCAAAACAAGGAAGCTCTGATGTCAGTGTCAGAAGAGCAAAGGTTTAGCTCCAGCATCAGAGTGGGATCCTCGCCAGGAAACTCCTGTGCTCAGGCAGTTTCAGTGTTAGGAAAACTTTGCACAAGCACAACGTCTGCCCAGGGTACTTTCCAGGCACAGACAGATGCTGTCAATGCCCTGCAAACAGCCAGAGCAGCTGCAGAGATGCGAACTTGCTGACTTCATTGCACACTCTGCAGGTTTATGAGCACAGGCTTCACTGGGGGCTGACAGGCACAAAATCTTTTTTAAATTAAGAATGGTTACTTTGCATAGTTGAAGTCTTTTTTTTTTTTTAACAGGTGTACTTGGGTTTTTTCCTTCCTTTGGGAATTCTTACTTTAACTAGGTAAGAACCCTGAAGCTTAAAAAAAAAAAAACTTCCCACACTAACCTCTTTTTTTTAAATTGCTAACAGACAAACTTTTAACATATCAAGTTTCAGCCTGAAACCATTAGAAGCCCTGAAAATAGGGATCCATATTGGAAGTACTGGTATTCCCCTAACTATAGCAGCAGATGCTTCTATTATAAAATTATTTAATGTCCCGATCAGTTCCAGTTTAACGTTATTAAACACAATTTCTTCTTGTTACTAGTAAGCCCTTCCCCCGCCTCCCAATTCCTCACATCACTGCATTAGCAACTGCACACAGCTGCCAGACGACTAAGCTGGTGTTTTTAAACAGTTCTTACCAGCTTTCTTCCAGATCTCCTCTGGCACGTATCCAGACGCAGGCCTGTGAAGGAATTCCCGATGAGATTCTGCAGGAGGAGGGGGTGAACAGGGAAAAAGAAAGAGCATCATAAGCAATGCTGGCTTGTTGAGAACAAGGCTTAGAGAAAAATACCTTTTCTTTTTAATTATAGCTCAGACAAAGAAATCAAGTGAAGCTTTTCTCTCCTCAAAACAAAACGGATGCCATGGCTGTAGCTCATGAATGTCACATACACCAGATCAATGCTTGTGACCTGAATGTCTCATCTTAAGCCAAGTTAAGATACTCATTTTATTTTTCTTTTACAGTGTTTTGAGACAACTCTCTATGACGGTATCCATACTTTTAAGGGAGGCTTTGCGAGACAAACTGAGGGAGTGACATGCTTTGTCCTTTCTCATTGTATTTATGAAAAGGAAAAAAGAAAGGGCAACAGTGCAGGTCTGGCACTTCTGCTCTGTGCACAATAATGAGTACTGATGAGTGCAGATAGAAGTCAAGATGTCTTTCCAGTGATCAAATAAGTTGTCCACAGAAAAGCAAAGGGGTGTTTCTCTAAGTTCAGAGCTATACTTTCCTATATCTGAGCCCATGTTTGCAACTGTAGCTGCAAGAGTTTGAAAAACAGAACCTTTAACTTTAGGTTAAGGCCCTAAATACATGCTGCCAAACAACCTCACTGGAGCTGAAGCTTGTAATTCACCCACATATTTCAATCACATTTTGACAGCTCTTTCCCCTTCTCCTCTTTTTTTTAAAAAAGGTTTAACCTTTAGACCTGGGCCTAAGAGGTTTGAAATCAGCAAGATCCCTTCCACAGGGACTTCAAAGACCTAAGATCAAGATGATACAAAAAGAAAATTCACTTTGGCCTGAAATTTAGCATACAGATCCTCAGCAGATGAAATTGAAATTGCTCCTTTCAAGTACAATTTAAAAACTGATTAACTATTAATCAAAGTAATAGAGGACAAATTAAAAAAAAAAACCCAACCAAACATATAAAACTAAGTTCACTGTCATGATTGCTATTGCCAGTGTGTCAGAATTCAATTGCCTAAAGAAAATAACTTGATTCGTTACATTACAGACAAGTTTGAATGTTTTTGGAGATGCTGCTAGAAATAAAATTCCTGTTTGATGTCTGAGCTTGAAATATAACAATATATAAGAGTATACCTGCCATTCTTTGAATACTAATTTTGAATAAATGTACTAATTTTTTTATCTTATGAGCTTTTATTCACTAACTTTATTCAAAAAGCAGTAGTTTTAAGAAAAAGTGAAAATCAGGTTTTTCAAATAATTTCTTAAACCACTACACGCATCCATACAGTAGTGTTTACTTACAGTAGCCCACATAAACTTAAATGCTTTTAAAAGATGACAATATTGCATGCAGCTAAAAAGGTGGAAGTGACAGGAGCTTTTTCAACAGAGAGTAGGGAATCCCTGTGCACTGTTTCACAGATGTAGTTTCTAGCATGAAAATCTGCAGACAGAGACTGGGAGTACATCTTCCCATCTGACAGGCAGCTGAGTGGATTTACCCAGCTCTTCTGTTTGTAACTGAAGTAGGGGACAACAATTTTAAATAGATTTTTGTCACCAGACTTTCACACCTCTCAAGCATAAAATAATAAGACTGTATATGTGTGTGGGGGGGTAGATTTTGTAAAACAGCTATTTATACTGGTTTAATCAACTTGATAGAGGATTTCAGGCCTGATACCAAAAATGGGAAAATTCTGGGTATGGCTTGGCTTGCATGATTCTGGAGATGACGAATAGCCTTGTGTATAGTTTTCACCCCTTAAAAGCTTTTTTAGATTTACAGGCACAGTGCCAGTTCTGTTAGGGGGACAGAGGCAACAGCAGAAAATATTGTTTGAAGGCTCAAGAAAAATAAAGGCAAAAAATTAAACCACTCTTATTTGCTCTTCATGGAATACCTGCAGGAATAGACCCAACCAGGCTCCAAATGTTGCAAAACAAGGGGCTTGTTGCATTCATGCCTTTACTTTGTATTGAGTTTTCCTATCTGCTATTTAAGGTACCATCCAGTGCAAGGGGAGCATAACCTTGATTTAAATCTATGAATCTTAGTTTTGGGGGAAGGGAAAAAAAAAAAAAGAAAAGAAAGAAAAAGGACAGAGAGATGTGGAACTGATTTGTTGGTACACATGACTTTCCAAAAATGGAATTCAATGACATAAATGACCAGATTGCCAGATAATTGTTAAAATTTCCAAAACATAAACATCAATCAAGCTCTTATTCCAACCACAAATTATTTACATGAGGAATGAGATCCTCTGCAAGAAGACTTAAATCAAAAGCTTATGAGACACTTTCCCATAGTTTGGAATGGTGCACAAAAAAGACAAGAAGCACTTATGAAGATAATAAAAACCATATTTTTCAAGCCAGAAAAATTTTAGTAACATGGCTATTGTTTAGTCAGTGGTGATGAGTCCGTGAAAACAATATTCTTTCTAAGCCTAAACTACAGGAAATGACCAGAGGATATAAATCTTACATATTACTGTTTTTAAGGTAAGGAGTCTTTCAGCTTAAGAATCACAAAAATTTCTCATTAAAACTGAAGCACAAAAGATCTTAATTTGGAAATCTAGCAAAGTCAAACCAAGATGAACACAACTGAGTGAAGTCCCTAAAATACTGAATGTAAAACCAACTGCAAAAAGCCATAATGAGGACAACACATAATTTAAAAAACTAACTGCAGCACCTAGAAATCAAAGTAAACACTGCCTGGAAGGAAATGGAATGAAATAAGACAAAATAAGAATAATCTGAAGTGACATGGCAGATCATTCAGAAAAGGATATCGGAAAAGGCCTTACATGTCAGACATAATAACAAAGGTTTGTTAATGGTGAAGATGCAACAATATCCTTATGCAGAACAACAGTATGTACACTACTGAATTTACTTGAAATTCATGGCAAGGCATGAAAGCATGTGCTGGTAATTAGTCCAGTTCCTACTGAACCAAAGGAAAAAGATGAGAAAGTTAAATAAAAAGCACATATATGTGAGAATAATCTGTACTTGTCTGTAAGGGCTTAAATGAGATAAAAACAAAAGAGACGTCTGACATCAAAAATGGTATTGGAATTTTCTATTGTAATGTGAAATAAACTTATGAAATAATAAAAAAGTTGTTGGAGCGGGAGAATACGCTTGAAGAAAACAAAAAAAAATTGCATTGGTTTCAGATCTCACATTCAAATGAAAATTTTTGGTGGCTTTAAGATAAAGAGAAAAGGTGCTGAAAGATAGTGACGTGCAGGGATGTGGAGAGTTGTAAGAGCAGCCATAAATATGGATCTGCAAAGTGAAACTGAGATGAAAGGCTAGGACCAAATAAATTATGTGAACTCTTATGTGATCATAAGGCTCAAACCCAAGAAAACAGAACAGAAAAACTTAGAAGGAAAATAAATGTTCAATAATCTCAAAAAGCCTAATTCACATTTGGAAAGAAGGACAAAAGGTAAGTTGACAAAACAAAAGAATTGAGGTTTTTATCACTGGACACTGACATACTATAACACAAAGTATTAAGAAATGGAGATAAACAGCTGATGTTTTGATGATCTTTTAGAATTTATTGCATTCATGAAAATTCTGGTAGTGATAATAATACCCTACATACGGTACTGAATATTGAGGCTCAAAAATAATAAAAGCTACATATAAGCAGCCATGAACAAATTAAATATATATGCCTTTTTATGTATTTATGTGGTTTCCATATTTCATATGCAAGTTCTGCTTCATTCTATCCTATAATAAATGTAACACCATTAGTGGGACACAGAAAACAAACAAAAACATTCTCAGAGCAACAAATATAAAATATTCACTGCCTTGCTCATAAGAGTCAAGTTCAAAAGTGTGCCACTTCCACATAATGAAATACAGAGATGTAGATCTGAAGGTCGGTATTACTGAATAAGACTACCTTGCAAACCTGGTTGAGGGCAATTGCTCACAGTATTTTTAAGTACATCTTTGCCCTTCTTTGCCCTCTAATACATTTTTGTGGCTATTGCAACTCTCCTTGAAATTGTGTTAAAAATATAGTTGTTGTGTTCTCATTGTGAAAGAAAAAGAAAAGAAAAGCCACATAGGTACTGTATTACTGAATCATCCTCAAGCAGAGGCCACGTCAGAACTGAGCACTGAGAACACACACATAGAATGTTCCTACAGTTGGAGCCCTACCTAACAGCATGCACTTCACTAAGCCACAATCTAGCCCAAACCTCCTATGCAGAGAGTGGATTAAGAGTAATACTTAATGTCATCAGTGACCAGTATCACAGAGGCTTTGCATTCTGGAATTACAAGTTATAAATGTTACTGTGGTATTCACGGCATTACGGTTCGCTCATGTTGAGAATATCATGCATATCACAGCACTGCTGATTATCTGCAAATGGCAAAGGAGCAGGTTTATCATCACAGCATGAACAGACGTGTTGGCAGGAATGCTCTGGCTAACACTGAAAACATGATGGTGAACAGCTTCAGAAAAAATAAAAAGGGTCTCAAAGGGTTAACATTTAAAAGTGTACTAAGAAATGGCTAACCTGTGTGTTTTTGACAAGTTCCTACACTTCTGAGAATCCTGGTTTCCTGAGGCAAATCCTGCAGGTATTGCACTCTTCAGTTGGAGATTTCAAACTCTATTTTGTAAGATTTCCATTCAGATAAATTCAACAGACACAAAATATCAACACTGCTGCAGACCTTCTGATGTGTGCCTGCTCCACTTATCTAGAGCCACAGCTGCACTCAGTATGGTTATAGATCTTGTTTATAACCCACGATGCTGAAGAACTCTCATCTTTAATTTATCCCACTGTGTGTATTTCAGTATACAGTGTCTGATATGGGTAATTATTCACTATTAGGATGAAAGTTGCAGTCCTGCTGCAGTATGTAGTACTGAAATTCTTCAGCAGAAATGGAGGAGTCAGATGATGTATTATTCACTTCATAGACCATCACAGTTAATCAAGTGAATATATATTAAGTCTGAGTCATTTTTAGACTTTCATAAACATGTATTATTCAGACTGAAAAGGCCCTCTTACCTTCAGTACATTCTTGGAGAATAATGGGAGCTTGTAACCTGTTGTAGCTGGCTAATGTGTGTATTGGATTACATTACATTAAAATGAATGATCAAGTATTTAATTTAATTTTTTAATTAAAAATATCAACAGAAAAATATTGATCAGATATTGCAAACTTCAAGGCTCAACATGATTTACAGGTTCAAAAGGTCTACTGTCTCAAAATGACAACCAGAATTTTCTTCAATTATTTTTCATCTCAAACTATCCATGCTGGATCTCAGCTCAGAGTTTTTCAGCAAGACCTATCTATGAAGACTGTGGCATAATGTTTGCAATGATAAGTTATCACTTCAGTGATGATATTTGAATTGTAAAGAAAAAGAAACAAAGGCACAGATAATGTAGCCATATGGCCCCCTTTTTTTTTCTCTCTTGCTAGTGGAGATGACAGGATAGATTTAAAGGCTGGATTACCTTGTTGAAAAAAATTAAATAAAAAAGGTACAAAGGGAAATCACTGACATTTAGAATCTCTGTAGCAAACCCCCCAATATTTACATGCTGTGGTACTTTAATTAAAATATTGCAGGAATTCTTCAATCCCTTTTTCCCCACTTCAAAACTAAAATAAAAAGCCCTAAAGCATCTCAAAGGCTCACAGACACTGCTTTAGTTTCGTTATATCTCTGAATGTTAGGGGTTTTCATTTTGTTAACTAGATTACTACCAGATTTGAGGAAATATAAGGATTAGCTTTCCATAGACTCCAAAGTAAGTATTTTCTCCCTGTCATGTCAGACATAAAAGCACTTCTTACCAATATTTACAACTGGCATGGATGCTACATCACTGAAGCAATCCAAGTTTCATGTTTGTGGGTCTCAGAAATATTTTTTCAACCAAATAACCAAAGTGGACATGTTAAAATTGAATGGACTCCAACCAGTTAATTTGTACCCACAGTACTGCAGAGCTGACTGATGTGTCCAATGCCAAAGACTGTACTGTATAATTATCTTTTAAGCCAGAAGACTTTGCCGTTTCTAAGAATTCATCTTGACAAATATACAAACAAATGCTAACATAGGGATCTAACTGTATGCTTGATCTTCATTTTATCTTAGGTACCTGATCTTATGTTCAGGTGATGACAATTTTTCTTGGATTGTAATATTATCTATAAAGTTTTGATGAATGAAAGTTTTGATGAAAGTTTTTGAACTCAAGTTACCGTTCATTTTTTCTACCTACTAAGTACACAAGCACCATGGCCTGTCTCTTTTTGCATCACAGCTTCACTAGAGAAGTGAGCCACTGCTTTAGATCTACTCAAAAGGGTTCTTCCTGAAGTTGCAGATGTGACTGACATTTCAGATGCTGTGTTTATGACTCTTTCTTTACATTACATTTAGCACTGTTCATACAAGCCATTACCTGAATACTTTCTGAGAAGGGCTCCTCTAGGGACTAGACTTTCTAGTGGACTATGCAAACATTTCTATAACCCTTCCTTCCACTTATTGGAGCACATTTATAGAGCTATTGACTCAAGCAGTTTGACACACACACACAAAAAAAAAAGATTTGTTTGTTATCAAGAGGCACTAAATATTACAGTAGTAGCTCTAGTTTCTTTAGAGTATTACAGTAGTAACTCTAGAAATTTACTAAGAGAATGATGGAGATGGGATTAGATTTGTTTTTCTGTTTTTCTATTTACAATTAAATAAAATTTTGATTTAGTAAGTTGTTATTAAAGGCAAAAGGAAAACAGTTAAAATATAGTTACAAAATAACACACATTCTCTTGATTCTATTCTGTAATTCTAGTAACAAACAGAATTTATGATGATTTTGAGTAGATGACATTGGATACAGACAATTTACTTTTTATAAGAAAATATTAGACAAGCAAGCATAGTCTCCTGTTGTCTTCAAATGAGCAAGAACAACAAAAAGGTATCACCGAGATGTTTCTTTACCAGATCTGCCACGAAAGTGAGAACATGGGGTAGAAGAAGGCCAAAATACTGGTAACTTACAGAAAGCCCCCAAAGTAAAAGCTTGTTTTTATAGAGCAGAGTCCTTTCAGAGCAGTTGTGTGAGGTACTGTGCGAGAGTGACTGTGAAGGTCTGCAGGGGGGAGCTGTTTGGTCTGGTCCTTGTAAGGCGGCTGCAGCCCACCCAGCTCAAGCTCTACTGCCTGCGCCAAGGCCTGCACAGCTCCAAGGAACTACACAACAAACAGTCCTCAGACACACCTGCAGAAGCTGCAGCTATGGACACAGACCTAGGAGGATCATGTGTGCATGACTGTGAGCGTTCCAGATCTTGTTCCTTTCTTAAACAGAAACCAAGTACACCTAAGAAGTTCCTATATCTTTACAACTCCATTTCCTTAGAAAGACAACTTCTAAGTTAAGTAATTCGATTTAAGAAGGTGAAACCCTCTTGTTTCAAATTGCAAACAATCCAGGAGCACCTAAAGATTTTTTTAATCAGGAAAGAGAAGGAGTCAGAAGGGAAAGAGTCAGTGCCCATCTCACTGCTCTGCCACCCCTACATGATAGTCTGTCCTCCCACTCCACCCTCTTAGACTTTGCTGAATGAAAAGCAAATTACCAAGCATCACCCAAAAAACCTCAAGCCACTCCACCCAGAAACACCACTGTTTGGGCATAAGAGTTATAGTGAATTCAGCAGTCAGCAAAGAGGAATCATCACTACAACAGAAGAATCAGAAGAACAAATGCAAATGTCATCTATCCCTTAGCTGAGCTTAAAGAGAATCAGCACATGATTTTCAATGAGGATACTGTACCTAACGAAACAGGGTCTGGATTCACTGGACTCTGCTGTCTGGAATGACTACTGCTGCTGTTTCCGCCTTTTTTTAAATCCTCCGCATCACTGTACCGCCGTATCCAGTAATTCAGCTCCTCGCGGTCTGCTTCCTGACATCGCCGTAGGACAGTGAGAGATCGTCTGGTTTTTTCCACCATGTCCATTATACAGTTCAACAACTGTTCACAGCAGTGGATGGAGCACAGGAACAAAGAAGAACTTTTTATTCACAGAGTGACATAATAATAAAGAAAACATCCATGTACTGAGTGCATGGGTTTTAATAACGAATGAGTCCCTCTCTGTTAACCTCAACTATAGCTGAAAAATTCTAGACTTGTTTTAAGAATGACAACCTCTTCCTTTTTAACTGGTGATCCTAAACTATACAGATATGGACTTACAGGAAAAAAAGCAAAGAAAAGGAGAAAACAACTGTAGCCCTGCCACTGGTATTATTACATGGCACCACAGAGGACACAAGATGTGGTCCAGAACTGATGCCTACAAATTTGACAAGAGCTAATAAATTCAGGAACAAATCCAAGCCCCAGATCCAGCGTTTATAGAGAAAGTCCATTTTTCTTTTGGCAGACTGTAATAATTAGGATAATGAAGGAGACACTTATCAGCAAGGCCTGGTATGAACTATCTAATGGGGAACATCAAGCCCTCTGATTTAATAAGCAAAGCTTTCAAAACCTGTCCTGGAATTCAGATCGGTTTTAAAATAAAAATTTAAAATTCCTATTTTAGAAGGCTTCTGTTCAGACAATTATACATAAATGGATATTTAGCCCTTACATGGTCAAGATGTTTCCACTCTTCTGCCCATTCTCTGTCTGTTAGCCTGTGATCAATCATTTCTTCTTGACGTGTGCCATGCAACCCTGTCAAAGAGGAGCAAATTATGTTTACAATGTTGGAAGTCCTCTATGGGAAAAAAAAAAACAAAACAAACAAACAAACAAACAAAAAACCAAAAACAAAAAACACCAGAAGAAAAAATAGCCTATATACAAAAACATCATATATAACCTGTTCCAGCATCAGAAATGCCACCACACAAAAAAAGGCTTCAAAAAAACCTTTGCTTTAAGTTCTCTTTAGTACTTTTCTTCACAAAAGATGCTACTGTTTTGTTCAATTTAATGTCTTCAATTCTATAAGTTGTACAGGTTGCAAGATGACCTTTGAAAAATGGACATAGCTCTTTCTGACTATATAAAATTATTATATACAGAAATATAACATACTACAATATATAATTTTTCATTTGCACTACTTGAAGTCAGCAAGGCAATTATTTGGTAACTCAGTGCATATAATACTAGTGTACTTCAGAGAGTTGAAAAAATATTAGTATAAACTCAGTGTTATTTCACTAAATACAGTAATTACTACCATGTCAACAGAGCATCATTAAGGGTTCATCCCCCCACAGATGTTTAAACAACATGTGGTTAAAATGTAGCACATATATCAGAGTAGCTGACAACATGATACAACCAAGCCACTATTTATTATCAACACTCAAGGGGAACCAACACTTGTTCTGTGCTTAGCCTCCTCTATACAGATGCTGAATATTTTTAAGTGTTCCTCTTTTACTGAAGATTTGTTTTACACAAGGAAAAACAGTAAGTGCAGATGTGAAGCAAAATCCAAGAGCATTAGGCATCCCATTAAACCAAACCGTGCTGCGTGGGGTGTGGCTGGTGCTTCTGGTGTTCACATCCTCCACGCTCTGGACATGTCACTCACAAAACACTTCTCTGAAAGTTAACAACTTCTACTCTAAGCTGAAATCAAGCTATTTTGATGTTGCTATCATCACAAATCTGACATTAGAAGAAAAATAAAAGGCTCTACCTACCCTTGCCTGCCATACACCTGAGTGTCCATGTCACCCATGCAGCTCTGAAAACACAGGTTCCTCCCATTTCTGACCCTCTCACTTAGAGACACAATTCAATCCGCTTTTACAAATACAGCTCTGAAATAAGGCCATTAGAAGCAGCTGGATGGACAAACAGCCATAAAGACTAGATCTGAACTACAGATAAAAATGTCCTGTTCACAAAATAGAGTTACAAGGGAAACAGAAACCTAAAAAAACAATGCAGAAAATCAACGTGCCTTACCCATAGGTCTGTTTCTGTCCCTGAGGTCCCTGTGATTGGGGTGTCTGTATGAGTCCCTGTAGTGGTGGGCAATGGCCATATCATCCAAACGATAATGTTGAGGTGGAGGTGGGGTGGGATGAGGCAGACCATTGGGCTGATAAGATAAGCCATTATTTGGACTGTACCGCTGGCCTGGGCTAATAGTGCAGGGCCGCTTGCTTGGATGCTCTGAGTGCAAAGGCTCTCTGTCAAAGCCATTTTCTTTGGTTCTGAAAAACAAAGCAAAGGAACTTTAATTCACTTAGTGAATAGAGCTTGAGAACATGCACCCCCACCTACACACGCAGCTTCAGGAACTAAAGTTTATTCTTTCACTTTGCTCCAAATGTGTGGAGTTGCAGAACATCTCATAACACTGCTGATTCGTAACATACAAAGGACTCATTCATCTTGTCTAACCATCCCTGTAACTTGAGAACTACTATCAGGGTGAGCCTTCTGACAGAGCCACCTAATGAGGGGCTGGAGAGCAAGCAGCCTGTGCTGAGATCACAGACTGATGGGGTGGATACACATGCAGTTATAGAGGTGAAACCATCAACTGATACAGGAAACTAGGGACCAGGAAATTCCTGTTTTCAGTAGTGCTATAGCTTATAGTGATTAGGAGAAATCTGCAGTTCAAGAAATGTTTGGGTTTTTTTAAGAGGATACCAGAAAGTCTAGCAGTGCATGGCAGTGTACTGAAGCTCAGCATACAATGAGCTCCCATCAAGATCAGTGTAACACAGAGCCTTTGGGGAAGAATTGACTTTAAATGATGAGAAATGCATCCTTCAGAGATTTTTGCACCATCTGGGCTATTCCAGTCAAAGGTGCTGTGACTATCATCAATTTTGCAGAAAGATGTGGTTAGACTCAAGTCCTCAGTAATGTTCAGGATTTCCCACTCCATTACTCTTAGACAGGGGTTTTATGCTCAGGCAACTTGGAAGAGCTACTGAGGAGAAGGACAGGGGGGTTTTTTTATGTTCTTGTTACTCTTTAATTAAATTCATAATCAGCTATTTCCAAACAACTCTCTACTTGACACCTCTGCCTGAGAACCTTGAACTCACCCTGAACTAATTCTCCATTAAAATTATATTTAAAAAAACCCACAAACAAAAAAAAAAAAGAAAAAAAGAAAAAATATAAGAAAAAGATAAGAAAAACAAACCAAAAAACCCACAAACAAACAAAAACCACCCTACAATTACTCCAACAGGTTCACAACCCTTTTGGGTAAGTTTGATTTCACTGAAATGTTTGAGTTTTTTTTTAACCACGTGAATAAAGAAAACCTAGAAAATATTAGCTTTGATCAGAACGTTCCTTAGATATAAATATTGCAAACTGAGGTTTCATTCCTCCCTCCAAAAACCTTTATTAAACTGCTGTTATATTCCAGCTTTTTTATAAAAGAACTTTATCCTCTGGAAGAAAGGGATGGTATAATGTATCATTCCTAGTAATAACACAATTTTTGACACTGACAGAAAGGCAAATTTGAGCAAATTTTCTTGTTTGCCTATTGTTAAAAACAACTGCTCTACAACAAACCTTCCCCCAGAAACCAATCAACCACCCTCGAGGGACTGTCTCTGGGGAAACAGTGTATTAACTGTCACCCCTCAACAGGTTCCCATTTACCACCAGTGAGAGGAAGGATGAAACCAAATAATTGCCAATATCCTCTGAGAGAGAGAATCAAACTAAGATCTTGTTACTAGCGGCAGGAAATTAAAAGGTGGGCTGCATTGTTTTCAGAAGGAGTGAAGCAATTTCTCAGAGACCTCACCAAAATTACTAATTCCAGAGAAGCTGCAGGTATATATATGTTTTAGTAAACTGTAATTTGGCAAAAATTTCACCAGCACAGCAGGACATCTTTTCTCATTTTGGGCAGATATAAAAGACATACTTTGCTAAAGTGGAGCATGTACCTTGTTCCAAAAGAAATGCAGCATGGCTGTGAAAACTCCTAACCAAGAAAACCTGAGGTCCATCATATATTTTTTATTACTTTTGGCATGATGTACCTGCTTGCAATAACTCCCAATGGGTGGTGATGTTTCTGACAGCTCTTCAAGACAAGTTTGTATTTAGTGGCTGGTGTGTGTTTTCTTTATACATATTTACTCAAACTCAGTGTGCCAATCTTCCAGTTGTCAAAATACTATGCAAGCAAAAGAAATGGACTTTTCTGTCTGTACAAGGCAAACTAATAATTCACCCTAAGTCCTTTAGTACTACAGTTAGAATGTTCTCTAATTTAGATGGGTAAAAGTCAGAAACAGCAAACAATTAAATAACTCATGGACTTGATCACTGAGACAGAACTGGGACAAGTGGGAATCCAGTTTTCCTTTTCTACACTACAGCTTGATGTTAAAATCATATATTTTCATACAAGTGTATATATTTGCACCTAATGTACAGGTATTTCTGTGTTTTTTAAGAATGCTTTGTACTTAATTACCTTAACTGGAATGCACTGGAAAACACACCAGCATATCCACTGAACTCTGACTAACACAGAAACTAACATGACTGTTGAAAACATATTTACTGAAACTATGTTTTTGATATTATGCCGGGTAACAGCTGTCATTTCTTTTCTGGGTGTAAAAATTTAACTCTACAATTTCTTGTTATATTTCTGCACTGACCAAATAACCAGCTTACCAGAATACCAGAATGAGACTGACAAACTCATTTTATGTTTCTGACCACATAAAAATATATAAAAAGCTAACAACTTAGAAAACCTCATCAGAACAGGAATCGCTGCCAAATTTACTATATCTGAATACACTGAATAGAGTGATAAAAGTCAAGGTACTGAAGAGTGCCATAATTCAGATGCTCTGAACTTGACCTACTAGTCTGCTTCTGATCTCAGTCCTACTCATTCTTTTAGGTCTCACTCCCTTGGGGCAACAGCATTTTCCCATGTGCCTGAGGAAGCACTCCTGTTTCCCAGTAACTGGCACACCCATGT
The DNA here is from genome assembly GCF_031753505.1 of Anomalospiza imberbis. Taxonomy (NCBI): domain Eukaryota; kingdom Metazoa; phylum Chordata; class Aves; order Passeriformes; family Viduidae; genus Anomalospiza; species Anomalospiza imberbis. The sequence continues at coordinate 25,081,112 of NC_089681.1, read as the reverse complement.
GAATAGTAGTTCCAAATATAACACCATCACAATTTTAATCTGCTTTCATCTGATTTTGCAAAGTAACCAGAAGCTGTAGAGAGGAAATAACAGTGAATGTGTAGGAAACATAACTGACACTTTTTTCCTTATTCCTCTTGGCCACATTTTCCTTGATGTGCCTATAAATCAACCCTGTTGTTTGGAAAATTGGCAATATGACAAAGATGGAGTCCTTCAGCTATAAACACACAAGGGGTCATTTTACCTGAAGTCATGATTTACTTAGATTAAAGACAGAGGAATAGACATTACTTTTTAGCCTGTACACATTTAAAAGAATTTATGTTGTTTTTAGGCTGTGATTTAAATTTTAAATTATTGCAATTTATGGACAATTTCCTGGGTAGAAAATCTGACCATGCAAAACTGCCTTGGCTAGAAAATTAGGTTTCACCTGATCAAGAGTATTACACGAATTTCAAAGAACACTAAAATCACCTTACAAGAATAAGACAAAGCTGTTCATCTACTATTTGTGCAAGATGGTCTGATTCAAACTGACTTCCACCAATAAAGGTTTGAGTAATCAAACAAATGATAATGCTTTGCTGGCATAAAGTAGCTGTTTATAATACTGTGTTACAGAAAGACAATTACTTTTCTGCCTTGCTAACCGTTCATATTACAAAAATTCTTTTTAAATTCCTCATAAGTACACATGGCATACAAGGAGCACAGATGTAAGAGCTGTGAGCATCCTACACCTTACTGAGATACTCAGGAGCCTCTTCAAATAAGATTTACCTAACAGTATTATCAAAGTTGATCGCTGTGCCCAAGTACCTTTGATATGTATTTCATGTCATTGGTTCTAAGTGTAGTGCAACCACAGCAGCACTTTCTAAAGTCACAACACAATCATGGCCACTTTTGTTTTCTTCTCACCCAAATAATGCTATTCTAACAGAATTTTTTGTTATCCCATATCCACTTTGTAGAGAACTGTCATAAATGTAGTCACTATATGACATGCTCACATGCCATCAGCCCTTTCCAGCAAGCTCAAAGGATGAGTAATTAGCACAAAGTTTTTTGTTGTTAATGTATTTAAATAATGTGATTTATAATTAAGTATTCATTCACCAAAATAAAAACTCACTGTGGTCCAAGTTCCTTTGCTTTACTACAGTAGAATGTAAACTCCAAAACTTGTAAACAAAATACAGTGAATACTTTGTTCATGACATGTCATGAACAAATTACCAAAATGTGTTGTCTCCTCAGGTGTCAGTTTTCCTCTCTTGCAGTGACTGATGGTTCCCAGTGTTATTACAGAAACAGATTGATCTTTTTAATGAGCTAGTTTAATAGACTCCAAAATCTCACCGTGGCTGCTCATCCGTGTCAGACCATATGCACCAAGAAAACATTCAGTAAAACACAAAGCTTGGCTGTCAGATTGCTCTATAAAACCTCACCTACAGTAGACTTGGATATGCAGATAAATAACAAGAACTGAAAAATGGATATGCAAAAAGGGTTCTGAAATTATAAGCAGAAAAAAATACTATATGTGGATTTCTTCAACAAAAAATCATGAGGCAGCTGTGGTTACATGTAACACTTGTTCCACTTTCTTTGCCTAATCCTCTACTGTACTCTTCCTCTAGTGGTACCAGTGGTATGCAGTTATCCATGCCCAAATGAAAAATATAAATGTGTATGTATATATGTAACATATACATTATATACAATGCTTACCTGTGTATAACTAACTATATGTCTATACATCTATATCATATGCCTTGGGAAGTGAAAAAGATACCACAGTTTACTTCAGTGAGACACACATCTTCAATCAAAATTACTCCAGCTGTACTTAGTTCTCCTAGAAAGATGTGGCCTTTGAGTAATCTTTTTTCATTTACTAGCCATGGAGTCACAGTAAAACCTTCCCTTAAAGTATGTCTGCTATCTTCTGCTGAATTTTTATTAGTATATTTGAAAATTAATTATATTTCTAAACAAAAGGTATATATATTTCCAGATGTTTCCTCATGCTCCTCTGTAAACAATTAAAATAATTAATAGTGTAATGACTATAAAGCCAGACAAGTATTTGGTTTCAATACTCAGTCTAGGCATGTTCTGCCTCTGAGGACAGTTTTTTGTGGTTGATTTACTTACATTATCCAAATTAAAAGGTATGCAGACTCCAATTCAGTAAATTTAAGAATATTTCCAAAAGCATCTTGTACTTTTTACTAAATCTGTTGCACAAATGTTCTTGAGTGCACAAGACAACTCCACTGAACTTGGCTCAGCCAACACTACCACTTTTTTTTTCTGTATAGCTTTTATTATAGTCATAGGCAATGGAGAAGGGGATGTGACTAACCAGTGACAGACTTGCTTGACACTTAACAAAACCAACTTATTTTTTAAGCTCAAGGTACCATTCCAATGTGCATACAGGGAGGTCTCTTTTCACGTGAGCCTTTTTCATTACAGCAAACACAACAGAATTTTTTGTTATCCCAGCTGCAGGGTCAAAAAAGAAGGATGGGGTTTTTCTGAAACACCACTTCCCCAGAACTGAGAAGCTGAATTTCAGGCTGCAGCTGACAGAAGCTGCTGCACCTTGGAGTGTGCAGGCCAATGGGACACCCCACGCTCCACCCTCCTTGGACCCTGGGAATTCAAACACAGACTCTTACCCACAACAATAGAAGTTAAACTGTCTACCCCTCACCCCAAAAGCTGCATTACTACCTGTGGAGGAACTGAAGGCTCTCCAAGTTGTTCACAGCCTAAGAGAGACTTCAGTTGTGAAGCCAAGGGCACTTGTCTCTGCATGCAGAGATCTAGCAATTTTAAGAGCACCTACATATTTTAACTAAAAGGAAATGCTGATAAAAAAAATCATAAACCATACCCAAAACTCTCTAGGTCTGGGCCTCAGTTTTAACTAAAAGATGAAGACTGACTTTAAAATCCAATATTCTCCTGATCTGCTGGTTCCTTTATGTACTAATCTTATGTCCTTTTTGTTATAAAACCGATATAGGGTCTTTCCATTACAAAGTTCTTGTCCTAGTCTCTACCTGCATCACCCATCTTCTCCCTCACAAGCAGCACTGAAGATAACACAGTGAGACAGTACTTACTACAAAATAGCCAAAATTCAGCACTGTCAAACGGGGTCTCAAAGAGAGGGAGCATTACTCCAAATGCAAAGGATGGAAAGCAAAGGAAAGACTTTATTTTTCATTTTTCCTTTGTGGCCTAAAGGGAAATATGAGTAATACTCCTCTGTACTAACAGGAAAAAAAAAAAAAAAAAAAAAAAAAAAAAAAAAAAAACCACCGTGAGTTAGGGCTGTCAGAAAAGCACATCCTTCTTCTTGTCTGTATTCTGTCAAGCAATACCTCACTGGCTTACAAGATAATTTCATGTGTGTCTATCTCCTTGTAGGAAAAATGTTGTGTCTGCTACTGACACTGGAGTACAGTATGCTGACATTTAAGTTATTCACAAGATATTAAGAGGCCTTTTTAACAGATGTTTTGCTACACTACTCTGCAAAGACTGAGATTATACAGAACTACCCCAAGGTGCTAAATTTCAGCTTTGGAAAAATTATTTCATTGCACACAGTAAGAGAATACATGTAAAATGTCCAAAAAGTAATCATCTTTCTGAGGTGTAGAAACATGCTTGTATTAACCCCAATAGCTCCTTCAGTTTGGTCTAGTTATCTGGAAAAACTGGTGGAAAGAAGGTACCTACATATTAAAGGAGCTTTTCTGCTAATACCTTAATTTTCTTGCTGGTTCATTGTGATTTTTCTGAAACACAAACTCAGGCAAACTAATTTCAAATACTTTCACATCTTTTTTTATCTAATGGCTATATGACTTTAAATTTTACTGTTCACTTCTGGCTATAAGAAGTCTAAAGCTTTACTGTGAGCTTTCAGACTTTGTTTTCTCTTTATTTTTGTGCCATTCAAGCCTGTTCCAACACAAAAATGTCACCTGTACAAAGTTACAAGGCTTCTTGACTTTGCAAATCACCTTTTCATTTAAAAGATAACTAGGACACTTGCATACCTAAGACATACAGGTAGTGGTATTTGGCAGAACAGCATAATAAGTTTTCCACACTATAAAACCCATGGCAAACAAATCAATGAAAAATACAATACAAATCAATGAAAAATACAAGGTAAAATGTAAATGCCAGTTGAATTTCTAACATTAGCATAGGAAGGCAGTTAAAAGTAAATAACCACTAGAGTAATTTCCTTGTAACACTAAACAAAAAACTTTATTCCAAAAAATAAAAACTGTTCCATACCCCTAAAGCCACTGCACTTCACACACATACAGTCGCTTGCCCCATTTCTGCACGGACTTTTCTCAGCTCAACAAGAAAACAGATTGCAGTGAACATTTATCCTCTTTGAAAGAAATACCCTTATGCATATTCCATGTATGGATATGGAAATATGGCACAACAGAAGGAGTCAAAGCCCTGAGTGTGCTCCGGGGTTTGCCTTGTACTTCCCAATATAAATGCCTAGCGACTCTCCTCACATTTAATGTTGAGTTCAACAAAACGTCAGACGCAAAGGACTTGCATATGGAGCTGGCATGACCTGCTGCTTGGCACTTCATGACAGAAATGCTGGGCACGAAGTACTACAGTACTGGCTGACCATTACTCCTGTGTGGATATGACCACAGTGTGTCCTGAGGTGACTGAATCAGTGTGTGCATGTATTATATTTATATACTTAGGAATGTGTATGTAGCTCTCTCTCCATATATACATGTAAGTATGTATATGTCGACATGCATAAGCAGGGCCTGTTATTAAAGGGCATGGGGAATGATTTTAAGCTAGTAAGAGAGTAGATTCAGACTAGGAAGAAATTTTTAATATGGAACATGGTGAAACACTGGTTTCCCAGAGAGGTAGTGGATGCACCATCTCTGGAAACATTGACGGTCAGGTTGGATCTGAGGGCAGGACAGGACCCACACCCAGGAACACCATCTGAGTATCCCCCCCAGCACCCACCCTCTGCTGCCCCGTGCTGGTGGAGCTCAGCACCTCGGGCCCACGGGGCAGGAAAGGCACGGTGCTGCTCACCTGTCTGGAGTTCGCCTCTTCCCGTTTTCGTTCACATCGAGAAGCAGCTCTGAGGAGTCAACAGGTGAGGTGGTGCTGGCATCCAGAAGCAGCTGTTCGTGCTGGGCGAGGTACTGGGCTGGGTTCTGCTTGGCTAGCCTTGCACAGTGCAGCAGCTCCCGCTGCAGCAGGGGCAGATTGGCCTGCAAGAGTGCAGCACGTGTTAGGAGGGCAGCTTGCAAGCAGTTTCAACAGAGATGAAGAAGAAAAATCAGAAATCAGAGGAAAGCCTGCTTTGAGTTGAAACTGTTGCCATCATTCCCAGCTAGATTTGTGGTTAGCTGCCTGAATGCAGGCAGCCTCCAAAAGTGGCTATAGCTCTACTAAATATGCATGGAAGGATGGGAGCTTACCAAAAATGTAACAGAAAACAGTAAATGCTGTGAGAAAACCAGGTCTGAGTGCCACATCTTTAAAGAGGGAAAAAGCACTGTCTTGGCTGACTTCTGCTTTCTAACTCTCTAAAACCTGATCTACCATGAAGCAGCTGTTTTCAACAAGTGACAATCCTTTGTTTCCCATTCAGACTGCATTTAGTACTCAGAAATTGTCTGAAACCAGGGGATCTGCACCTCTATAAGCTGCCTCAGTCACCATCCTTTGAGGCCTTGAGGAGAACAGGATTGAGAATAGGATTGCCCTCAGCTTTCCCATTACACTTGCAGTTGCACATTAAGATAAAGATTACAACAAAATCTCACGTTCCAGAGCTTCAGTTAATCACCCGGAGGGCTACAATCCTCCTCCTAGCCAGATGTAGCTGGAAGGATTTCTAACTGTTCTTTCATGGCCCCGCTGGGACTTGGGTCATGGCCTGGAGATTACCAGGACTCAGACAAAGAGAACTGAAAATGCTTGCTGATCCGTGGGCAGTGCATTTTGCCCATCTACTGGGGCCACACTTAGTCATACATTTTGCCAGAACAGGTGGAACCGTATGTCCCTTCCCTCTGCAGAGATAGTTACACATCCTGGGAAACACCTTCCTTTCTCTGCAGTACATGCCAATATCGATACCAAGAACGGCCATTCATTTTTACCTAAATATTTTTTGTACCATATTTTTGTACCAAGTGATGTGCCTTGGCCTCTCTTTTTCCATCACTATTGCACAATGATTTTTCACTTCATAACCTTTAGTAACTAAAGATAAGACAAAGAACTTCAGTAGCTTCCTTTACTTTTGAAAAAACTCTCACTTAAAAAAAACCCAAACAAACAAACCAAAAAAAATCTTTTAAGCAGGAAAATATTTCTGAAGTCAAAAAAGTTCTAAAAGTAATGTGCATGGAACCAAAAAGACCCAGATGTTCTGAAAAGTTTTGAGCCCAGGATCTTGGTAAATTGCTTTGTTAGCATTGTAACAATGGCAACTGCTCCAGCAGCTGTTGTTACCATAAAAGTAGAACCACTGTGTCACAAAAAATGCCAGAATAGTCAATACACATGAAACTTTTAACAGTGGTGAAAAAAATAGAAATTGCTATCAGTTATTCATAGGATGGAAAGACAGTTGGTTGTGGAATATGGAGGTCTTTTCAGACATACACAGAACAGAAATATTTTGTGAAAGAACCAAATATCTATTCTATTTTGGTTATCAGAGAGATAGACTGACTGACTGTGTTCTGAGTAGAGTTTTTCATTTGTTCTAATTTCACTGTTTCTTTAAAAAACTCACACAGAATACAAGTCAAGACACTCATCTACTTCAACTGCCTTGCATGGCATAAAATAGTTGGAAAAGTTCACATATATTTACAAATAAATATCTGGAAGAAATAAAATATCAGATCTAGTATTTGACTAGTGGTACATACTTAAAAGATGTATCATCACACCTCAGCAGGCCTGTGACGTAGAAATGGGAAGGCCCTACTTAAGAGGTGAGTAATGAAGTAAGAAGCAATGCATTTGTGTTCCTTATCCACTATCATAAACAAAAAAGGACCTTTTAAATGCACAGATACTCCTAGAGACAACTAAATTTTGAACCGTTCAGCAAAAACTGCAATTTATTTTACTTGTTTACCTTCTCCTAAAGAAGTGTTCATTCTTGCCCTTTAAACATAAACATGAACATTTGCAGGTAAATTTATCTAAATAGATTGAACATATTATCTTTGCACAGAACAAGCATGTGCAGCTTTTAATACATTTATTAAGCGTGGATATATTCAGTTCCTTCATTTCTTAGAAGTTAGTATAGAAAACTATGATTGACATGCCTTATAATTTGGGCTTGTAATAGCACAAAGTAATATTTGGACAAATACTTAACACGAAGTCAAGAAAAGCAGTATTTAAAAATTTATAGTTCAGCTCAATTATTTTCAACCTGCTCCAAACATTATTCTAACCAATCTTTATCAAACAATATATTAATAAATAATTAGTTTGTTGGGAGAAGATTAATTAGGATATTTGACCTATAGGTAGGTCAAGTGTGCAGACTGCTTCTGGTCACCATGGTCCTGATACACAAGAACTAGTTTTTGGGAAGATAATGAGAACTAATTTTGAATGCAGAATGAAACATCAATAGTCTCCCTATTGTGAGCAGAGAGAGATGAGGCTCCTAAGGCAACTCAAGCATACTCACAGAGACACTGAAATACCTCTGTGGCCTTGGACACAGAGGACTGTGCAGAGGTTCTGCTCTATACCTGCAGTAGCACGTTGCTGTTGAAGCCTGTAGACAGACTTCTGTACCTCTCCATGTGAGAGATACAAACCAGTTCACAACCAGAGAAACTCTGACTGCAAACAAACATCATATTACTAGCTTACACCACCCTAAATTGTCACATTTCATTGTCTGAAACATGCTCCACTTTTGTTTTGGATTGGGCCTTATATCCTTCAAGATATAGGCAGTATCTTAGGCTCTTCCATCAGCAACAGAAATAATTCAGTCTTAGAACTTAAATTGAAATGGCTTCATTAGAACATAGTATAAAATTAGGTTTTGATGTTTTTATAATTGCCAGTTTAAATAAATTATTACAGATGTATTAAAAAATAAAGATTTAAA